>NC_141699.1:799662185-799677185 GCF_964263255.1 Lissotriton vulgaris
TAGATAGATAGATAGATAGATAGATAGATAGATAGATAGAGTGAGGGAGATAGATAGATAGATAGATAGATAGATAGATAGATAGATAGATAGATAGATAGATAGATAGATAGATAGATAGAGTGAGGGCGATAGATAGATAGATAGATAGAGTGAGGGAGATAGATAGATAGATAGATAGATAGATAGATAGATAGATAGATAGATAGATAGATAGATAGATAGATAGATAGATAGATAGATAGATAGATAGAGTGAGGGCGATAGATAGATAGATAGATAGAGTGAGGGAGATAGATAGATAGATAGATAGATAGATAGATAGATAGATAGATAGATAGATAGATAGATAGATAGATAGATAGATAGATAGATAGATAGATAGATAGATAGAGTGAGGGTGATTAGATAGATAGAGTGAGGGCGATAGATAGATAGAGTGAGGGCGATAGATAGATAGATAGATAGATAGATAGATAGATAGATAGATAGAGTGAGGGCGATTAGATAGATAGAGTGAGGGCGATAGATATATAGTGAGGGCAATAGATAGATGAGTGAGGGCAATAGATAGATAGAGTGAGGGCGATAGAGTGAGGGCAATAGATAGATAGATAGATAGATAGATAGATAGATAGATAGATAGATAGATAGATAGATAGATAGATAGATAGAGTGAGGGCGATAGATAGATAGATAGATAGATAGATAGATAGAGTGAGGGAGATAGATAGATAGATAGATAGATAGATAGATAGATAGATAGACAGACAGACAGACAGACAGACAGATAGATAGATAGATAGATAGATAGATAGATAGATAGAGAGATAGATAGAGTGAGGGAGATAGATAGATAGATAGATAGATAGATAGATAGATAGATAGATAGATAGATAGATAGATAGATAGATAGATAGAGTGAGGGCGATAGATAGATAGATAGAGTGAGGGAGATAGATAGATAGATAGATAGATAGATAGACAGACAGACAGACAGACAGACAGACAGACAGACAGACAGACAGACAGACAGATAGATAGATAGATAGATAGATAGATAGATAGATAGATAGATAGATAGATAGATAGATAGATAGATAGATAGATAGATAGATAGATAGAGAGATAGATAGAGTGAGGGAGATAGATAGATAGATATATAGATAGATAGATAGATAGATAGATAGATAGATAGATAGATAGATAGATAGATAGATAGATAGATAGATAGATAGATAGAGTGAGGGCGATTAGATAGATAGAGTGAGGGCGATAGATAGAGTGAGGGCGATAGATAGAGTGAGGGCGATAGATAGAGTGAGAACGATAGATAGATAGAGTGAGGGCGATAGGTTGAGTGAGGGCGATA
Organism: Lissotriton vulgaris; assembly: GCF_964263255.1. Lineage (NCBI taxonomy): Eukaryota > Metazoa > Chordata > Amphibia > Caudata > Salamandridae > Lissotriton > Lissotriton vulgaris. Next base: position 799,663,558 of record NC_141699.1, read on the forward strand.
GGTTGAGTGAGGGCGATAGGTTGAGTGAGGGCGATAGATAGATAGAGCGAGGGAGGGAGATAGATAGTGAGGGCAATAGATAGATAGATAGAGTGAGGGTAATAGATAGATAGAGTGAGGGCGATAGATAGAGTGAGGGCGATAGATAGATAGATAGATAGATAGATATATAGATAGATAGATAAATAGAGTGAGGGTGATTAGATAGATAGAGTGAGGGCGATAGATAGATAGATAGATAGATAGATAGATAGATAGATAGATAGATAGATAGATAGAGTGAGGGCGATTAGATAGATAGAGTGAGGGCGATAGATATATAGTGAGGGCAATAGATAGATAGAGTGAGGGCAATAGATAGATAGAGTGAGGGCGATAGATAGAGTGAGGGCAATAGATAGATAGATAGATAGATAGATAGATAGATAGATAGATAGATAGATAGAGTGAGGGCGATTAGATAGATAGAGTGAGGGCGATAGATATATAGTGAGGGCGATAGATATATAGTGAGGGCAATAGATAGATAGAGTGAGGGCAATAGATAGAGTGAGGGCGATAGATAGAGTGAGGGCAATAGATAGATAGATAGATAGATAGATAGATAGATAGATAGATAGATAGAGTGAGGGCGATTAGATAGATAGAGTGAGGGCGATAGATAGATAGATAGATAGATAGATAGATAGATAGATAGATAGATAGATAGATAGATAGATAGATAGATAGATAGATAGATAGATAGATAGATAGATAGAGTGAGGGCGATTAGATAGATAGAGTGAGAGCGATAGATAGAGTGAGGGCGATAGATAGTGAGGGCAATAGATAGATAGAGTGAGGGTGATAGATAGATAGTAAGGGCAATAGATAGATAGAGTGAGGGTGATAGATAGATAGTGAGGGCAATAGATAGATAGATAGAGTGAGGGCGATAGCAAGATAGAGTGAGGGCGATAGATAGATAGATAGATAGATAGATAGATAGATAGATAGATAGATAGAGTGAGGGCGATAGATAGATAGATGGAGTGAGGGCGATAGATAGATAGAGTGAGGGTGATAAATAGAGTGAGGGCGATAGATAGAGTGAGGGCGATAGATAGAGTGAGGGCGATAGATAGAGTGAGGGCGATAGATAGATAGATAGATAGATAGATAGATAGATAGATAAATAGATAGATAGATAGAGTGAGGGTGATTAGATAGATAGAGTGAGGGCGATAGATAGATAGAGTGAGGGCGATAGATAGATAGATAGATAGAGTGAGGGCGATTAGATAGATAGAGTGAGGGCGATAGATAGAGTGAGGGCGATAGATAGTGGGGGCAATAGATAGATAGAGTGAGGGTGATAGATAGATAGTAAGGGCAATAGATAGATAGAGTGAGGGTGATAGATAGATAGTGAGGGCAATAGATAGATAGATAGAGTGAGGGCGATAGCAAGATAGAGTGAGGGCGATAGATAGATAGAGTTAGGGCGATAGATAGAGTGAGGGCGATAGATAGATAGATAGAGTGAGGGCGATAGATAGATAGATAGAGTGAGGGCGATAGATAGATAGATAGAGTGAGGGAGATAGATAGATAGATAGATAGATAGATAGATAGAGTGAGGGCGATTAGATAGATAGAGTGAGGGCGATAGAAAGAGTGAGGGCGATAGAGTGAGGGCGATAGATAGAGTGAGGGCAATAGATAGATAGAGTGAGGGCGATAGGTTGAGTGAGGGCGATAGGTTGAGTGAGGGCGATAGATAGATAGAGCGAAGGAGGGAGATAGATAGTGAGGGCAATAGATAGATAGATAGAGTGAGGGCGATAGATAGAGTGAGGGCGATAGATAGAGTGAGGGCGATAGATAGAGTGAGGGCGATAGATAGATAGATAGATAGATAGATAGAGTGAGTGAGGGCAATTAGATAGAGTGAGGGCGATAGATAGATAGATAGAGTTAGGGTGATAGAGTGAGGGTGATAGATAGAGCGAAGGCGATAGATAGATAGATAGATAGATAGATAGATAGATAGATAGATAGAGTGAGTGAGGGCGATTAGATAGATAGAGTGAGGGCGATAGATAGAGTGAGGGCGATAGATAGAGTGAGGGCGATAGATAGAGTGAAGGTGTTAGATAGATAGATAGATAGATAGATAGATAGATAGATAGAGAGATAGATAGAGTGAGGGCGATAGATAGATAGTGAGGGCAATAGATAGATGAGTGAGGGCAATAGATAAGATGAGTGAGGGCGATAGAGTGAGGGCGATAGAGTGAGGGCGATAGCTAGATAGATAGATAGATAGATAGAGTGAGGGCGATTAGATAGATAGAGAGAGGCCGATGGATAGATAGAGTGAGGGCGATAGATAGACAGATAGAGTGAGGGCGATAGATAGATAGAGTTAGGGCGATAGATAGAGTGAGGGCAATAGATAGATAGAGTTAGGGCGATAGATAGAGTGAGGGCGATAGATAGAGTAAAGGTGTTAGATAGATAGATAGATAGATAGATAGATAGATAGATAGATAGATAGATAGATAGATAGAGTGAGGGTGATTAGATAGATAGAGTGAGGGCGATAGATAGATAGATAGATAGATAGATAGATAGATAGATAGATAGATAGATAGATAGATAGATAGATAGATAGATAGATAGATAGATAGATAGAGTGAGGGCGATTAGATAGATAGATAGAGTGAGGGCGATTAGATAGATAGACAGAGTGAGGGCGATAGATAGATAGATAGAGTGAGGGCGATAGATAGATAGATAGAGTGAGGGCAATAGATAGATAGAGTGAGGCTAATAGGTAGATAGAGTGAGGGCGATAGATAGATAGCGTGAGGGCAATAGATAGATAGATAGAGTGGGGGCGACAGATAGATAGAGTGAGGGCGATAGATAGAGTGAGGGCGATAGATAGAGTGAGGGCGATAGATAGATAGATAGAGTGAGGGCGATAGATAGAGTGAGGGCAAAACATAGATTGATAGATAGATAGATAGATAGATAGATAGATAGATAGATAGATAGATAGATAGATAGATAGAGTGAGGGCGATAGATAGAGTGAGGGCGATAGATAGACAGATAGATAGATAGATAGATAGATAGATAGATAGATAGATAGATAGATAGATAGATAGATAGATAGATAGAGTGAGGGCGATTAGATAGAGTGAGGGCAATAGATAGATAGATAGATAGATAGATAGATAGATAGATAGATAGATAGATAGATAGACAGACAGACAGACAGACAGACAGACAGACAGATAGATAGATAGATAGATAGATAGATAGATAGATAGATAGAGTGAGGGCGATTAGATAGATAGAGTGAGGGCGATAGATAGATAGATAGAGTTAGGGTGATAGAGTGAGGGTGATAGATAGAGCGAAGGCGATAGATAGATAGATAGATAGATAGATAGATAGATAGATAGATAGATAGATAGATAGATAGATAAATAGAGTGAGGGTGATTAGATAGATAGAGTGAGGGCGATAGATAGATAGATAGATAGATAGATAGATAGATAGATAGATAGATAGATAGATAGATAGATAGATAGATAGATAGATAGATAGATAGATAGATAAATAGAGTGAGGGTGATTAGATAGATAGAGTGAGGGCGATAGATAGATAGAGTGAGGGCGATAGATAGATAGATAGATAGATAGATAGATAGATAGATAGATAGATAGATAGATAGATAGAGTGAGGGCGATTAGATAGATAGAGTGAGGGCGATCGATATATAGTGAGGGCAATAGATAGATGAGTGAGGGCAATAGATAGATAGAGTGAGGGCGATAGATAGAGTGAGGGCAATAGATAGATAGATAGATAGATAGATAGAGTGAGGGCGATTAGATAGATAGAGTGAGGGTGATAGATATATAGTGAGGGCGATAGATATATAGTGAGGGCAATAGATAGATAGAGTGAGGGCAATAGATAGATAGAGTGAGGGCGATAGATAGAGTGAGGGCAATAGATAGATAGATAGATAGATAGATAGATAGATAGATAGATAGATAGATAGATAGATAGATAGAGTGAGGGCGATTAGATAGATAGAGTGAGGGCGATAGATAGATAGATAGATAGATAGATAGATAGATAGATAGATAGATAGATAGATAGATAGATAGATAGATAGATAGATAGATAGATAGATAGATAGAGTGAGGGCGATTAGATAGATAGAGTGAGAGCGATAGATAGAGTGAGGGCGATAGATAGTGAGGGCAATAGATAGATAGAGTGAGGGTGATAGATAGATAGTAAGGGCAATAGATAGATAGAGTGAGGGTGATAGATAGATAGTGAGGGCAATAGATAGATAGATAGAGTGAGGGCGATAGCAAGATAGAGTGAGGGCGATAGATAGATAGATAGATAGATAGATAGATAGATAGATAGATAGATAGATAGATAGAGTGAGGGCGATAGATAGATAGATGGAGTGAGGGAGATAGATAGATAGAGTGAGGGTGATAAATAGAGTGAGGGCGATAGATAGAGTGAGGGCGATAGATAGAGTGAGGGCGATAGATAGAGTGAGGGCGATAGATAGATAGATAGATAGATAGATAGATAGATAGATAGATAGATAGATAGATAAATAGATAGATAGATAGAGTGAGGGTGATTAGATAGATAGAGTGAGGGCGATAGATAGATAGAGTGAGGGCGATAGATAGATAGATAGATAGATAGATAGATAGATAGATAGATAGATAGATAGATAGATAGAGTGAGGGCGATTAGATAGATAGAGTGAGGGCGATAGATAGAGTGAGGGCGATAGATAGTGAGGGCAATAGATAGATAGAGTGAGGGTGATAGATAGATAGTAAGGGCAATAGATAGATAGAGTGAGGGCGATAGCAAGATAGAGTGAGGGCGATAGATAGATAGAGTTAGGGCGATAGATAGAGTGAGGGCGATAGATAGATAGATAGAGTGAGGGCGATAGATAGATAGATAGAGTGAGGGCGATAGATAGATAGATAGAGTGAGGGAGATAGATAGATAGATAGATAGATAGATAGATAGATAGATAGATAGAGTGAGGGCGATTAGATAGATAGAGTGAGGGCGATAGATAGAGTGAGGGCGATAGAGTGAGGGCAATAGATAGATAGACTGAGGGCAATAGATAGATAGAGTGAGGGCGATAGGTTGAGTGAGGGCGATAGGTTGAGTGAGGGCGATAGGTTGAGTGAGGGCGATAGATAGATAGAGCGAAGGAGGGAGATAGATAGTGAGGGCAATAGATAGATAGATAGAGTGAGGGCGATAGATAGAGTGAGGGCGATAGATAGAGTGAGGGCGATAGATAGAGTGAGGGCGATAGATAGATAGATAGATAGATAGATAGATAGATAGATAGTGAGGGCGATTAGATAGAGTGAGGGCAATAGATAGATAGATAGATAGATAGATAGATAGATAGATAGATAGATAGAGTGAGTGAGGGCAATTAGATAGATAGAGTGAGGGCGATAGATAGATAGATAGAGTTAGGGTGATAGAGTGAGGGTGATAGATAGAGCGAAGGCGATAGATAGATAGATAGATAGATAGAGTGAGTGAGGGCGATTAGATAGATAGAGTGAGGGCGATAGATAGAGTGAGGGCGATAGATAGAGTGAGGGCGATAGATAGAGTGAAGGTGTTAGATAGATAGATAGATAGATAGATAGATAGAGAGATAGAGAGATAGAGAGAGTGAGGGCGATAGATAGATAGTGAGGGCAATAGATAGAGGAGTGAGGGCAATAGATAAGATGAGTGAGGGCGATAGAGTGAGGGCGATAGAGTGAGGGCGATAGCTAGATAGATAGATAGATAGAGTGAGGGCGATTAGATAGATAGAGAGAGGCCGATGGATAGATAGAGTGAGGGCGATAGATAGACAGATAGAGTGAGGGCGATAGATAGATAGAGTTAGGGCGATAGATAGAGTGAGGGCAATAGATAGATAGAGTTAGGGCGATAGATAGAGTGAGGGCGATAGATAGAGTAAAGGTGTTAGATAGATAGATAGATAGATAGAGTGAGGGTGATTAGATAGATAGAGTGAGGGCGATAGATAGATAGATAGATAGATAGATAGATAGATAGATAGATAGATAGATAGATAGATAGATAGATAGAGTGAGGGCGATTAGATAGATAGATAGAGTGAGGGCGATTGGATAGATAGACAGAGTGAGGGCGATAGATAGATAGATAGAGTGAGGGCGATAGATAGATAGATAGAGTGAGGGCGACAGATAGATAGAGTGAGGCTAATAGGTAGATAGAGTGAGGGCGATAGATAGATAGCGTGAGGGCAATAGATAGATAGATAGAGTGGGGGCGACAGATAGATAGATAGAGTGAGGGCGATAGATAGAGTGAGGGCGATAGATAGAGTGAGGGCGATAGATAGATAGATAGAGTGAAGGCGATAGATAGAGTGAGGGCAAAACATAGATTGATAGATAGATAGATAGATAGATAGATAGATAGATAGATAGATAGATAGATAGATAGATAGATAGATAGATAGATAGATAGATAGAGTGAGGGCGATAGATAGAGTGAGGGCGATAGATAGAGTGAGGGCGATAGATAGACAGATAGATAGATAGATAGATAGATAGATAGATAGATAGATAGATAGATAGATAGATAGATAGATAGAGTGAGGGCGATTAGATAGAGTGAGGGCAATAGATAGATAGATAGATAGATAGATAGATAGATAGATAGATAGATAGATAGATAGATAGATAGATAGATAGATAGATAGATAGAGTGAGGGCGATTAGATAGAGAGAGTGAGGGCGATAGGGCGATAGATAGAGTGAGGGCGATAGATAGAGTGAGGGCGATAGATAGAGTGAAGGTGTTAGATAGATAGATAGATAGATAGGTAGATAGATAGATAGATAGATAGATAGATAGATAGATAGATAGATAGATAGATAGATAGAGAGATAGATAGAGAGATAGATAGATAGAGTGAGGGCGATAGATAGATAGTGAGGGCAATAGATAGATGAGTGAGGGCAATAGATAGATGAGTGAGGGCGATAGAGTGAGGGCGATAGAGTGAGGGCAATAGCTAGATTGATAGATAGATAGATAGATAGATAGATAGATAGATAGATAGATAGATAGATAGATAGATAGATAGATAGATAGAGTGAGGGCGATTAGATAGAGTGAGGGCGATAGATAGATAGACAGATAGATAGATAGATAGATAGATAGATAGATAGATAGATAGATAGATAGATAGATAGATAGATAGATAGAGTGAGGGCGATTAGATAGATAGAGTGAGGGCGATAGATAGAGTGAGGGCGATAGATAGTGAGGGCAATAGATAGATAGATAGAGTGAGGGCGATAGCAAGATAGAGTGAGGGCGATAGATAGATAGATAGATAGATAGATAGATAGATAGATAGATAGATAGATAGATAGATAGAGTGAGGGCGATAGATAGATAGATAGATAGATAGAGTGAGGGCGATAGATAGATAGATAGAGTGAGGGTGATAAATAGAGTGAGGGCGATAGATAGAGTGAGGGCGATAGATAGAGTGAGGGCGATAGATAGAGTGAGGGCGATAGATAGAGTGAGGGCGATAGATAGATAGATAGATAGATAGATAGATAGATAGATAGATAGATAGAGTGAGGGTGATAAATAGAGTGAGGGCGATAGATAGAGTGAGGGCGATAGATAGAGTGAGGGCGATAGATAGAGTGAGGGCGATAGATAGAGTGAGGGCGATAGATAGATAGATAGATAGATAGATAGATAGATAGATAAATAGATAGATAGAGTGAGGGTGATTAGATAGATAGAGTGAGGGCGATAGATAGATAGAGTGAGGGCGATAGATAGATAGATAGATAGATAGATAGATAGATAGATAGATAGATAGATAGATAGATAGAGTGAGGGTGATAGATAGATAGTGAGGGCAATAGATAGATAGATAGAGTGAGGGCGATAGATAGATAGAGTGAGGGCGATAGATAGATAGAGTGAGGGCGATAGATAGATAGATAGAGTGAGGGAGATAGATAGATAGATAGATAGATAGATAGATAGATAGATAGATAGATAGATAGATAGAGTGAGGGCGATTAGATAGATAGAGTGAGGGCGATAGATAGAGTGAGGGAGATAGAGTGAGGGCAATAGATAGATAGAGTGAGGGCGAGAGATAGATAGATAGATAGATAGATAGATAGATAGATAGATAGATAGATAGATAGAGTGAGGGTGATAGATAGATAGTGAGGGCAATAGATAGATAGATAGAGTGAGGGCGATAGCAAGATAGAGTGAGGGCGATAGATAGATAGAGTGAGGGCGATAGATAGATAGATAGAGTGAGGGAGATAGATAGATAGATAGATAGATAGATAGATAGAGTGAGGGCGATTAGATAGATAGAGTGAGGGCGATAGATAGAGTGAGGGCGATAGAGTGAGGGCAATAGATAGATAAAGTGAGGGCAATAGATAGATAGAGTGAGGGCGATAGGTTGAGTGAGGGCGATAGGTTGAGTGAGGGCGATAGGTTGAGTGAGGGCGATAGATAGATAGAGCGAAGGAGGGAGATAGATAGTGAGGGCAATAGATAGATAGATAGAGTGAGGGCGATAGATAGAGTGAGGGCGATAGATAGAGTGAGGGCGATAGATAGATAGATAGATAGATAGATAGATAGATAGATAGATAGATAGATAGTGAGGGCGATTAGATAGAGTGAGGGCAATAGATAGATAGATAGATAGATAGATAGATAGATAGATAGATAGATAGATAGATAGATAGATAGATAGATAGATAGATAGATAGAGTGAGTGAGGGCAATTAGATAGAGTGAGGGCGATAGATAGATAGATAGAGTTAGGGTGATAGAGTGAGGGTGATAGATAGAGCGAAGGCGATAGATAGATAGATAGATAGATAGATAGATAGATAGATAGATAGATAGATAGATAGATAGAGTGAGTGAGGGCGATTAGATAGATAGAGTGAGGGCGATAGATAGAGTGAGGGCGATAGATAGTGAGGGCAATAGATAGATAGAGTGAGGGTGATAGATAGATAGTAAGGGCAATAGATAGATAGAGTGAGGGTGATAGATAGATAGTGAGGGCAATAGATAGATGAGTGAGGGCAATAGATAGATGAGTGAGGGCGATAGAGTGAGGGCGATAGCTAGATAGATAGATAGATAGATAGATAGATAGATAGATAGATAGATAGATAGAGTGAGTGAGGGCGATTAGATAGATAGAGAGAGGCCGATGGATAGATAGAGTGAGGGCGATAGATAGACAGATAGAGTGAGGGCGATAGATAGAGTGAGGGCAATAGATAGATAGAGTTAGGGCGATAGATAGAGTGAGGGCGATAGATAGAGTAAAGGTGTTAGATAGATAGATAGATAGCTAGATAGATAGATAGATAGAGTGAGGGCGATTAGATAGATAGAGAGAGGCCGATGGATAGATAGAGTGAGGGCGATAGATAGATAGATAGAGTTAGGGCGATAGATAGAGTGAGGGCAATAGATAGATAGAGTTAGGGAGATAGATAGAGTGAGGGCGATAGATAGAGTAAAGGTGTTAGATAGATAGATAGATAGATAGATAGATAGATAGATAGATAGATAGATAGATAGATAGATAGATAGATAGATAGATAGATAGATAGAGTGAGGGTGATTAGATAGATAGAGTGAGGGCGATAGATAGATAGATAGATAGATAGATAGATAGATAGATAGATAGATAGATAGATAGATAGATAGATAGATAGATAGATAGATAGATAGACAGAGTGAGGGCGATTAGATAGATAGATAGAGTGAGGGCGATTAGATAGATAGACAGAGTGAGGGCGATAGATAGATAGATAGAGTGAGGGCGATAGATAGATAGATAGAGTGAGGGGAATAGATAGATAGAGTGAGGCTAATAGGTAGATAGAGTGAGGGCGATAGATAGATAGCGTGAGGGCAATAGATAGATAGATAGAGTGGGGGCGACAGATAGATAGATAGAGTGAGGGCGATAGATAGAGTGAGGGCGATAGATAGAGTGAGGGCGATAGATAGATAGATAGAGTGAGGGCGATAGATAGAGTGAGGGCAAAACATAGATTGATAGATAGATAGATAGATAGATAGATAGATAGATAGATAGATAGATAGATAGATAGAGTGAGGGCGATAGATAGAGTGAGGGCGATAGATAGAGTGAGGGCGATAGATAGACAGATAGATAGATAGATAGATAGATAGATAGATAGATAGATAGAGTGAGGGCGATTAGATAGAGTGAGGGCAATAGATAGATAGATAGATAGATAGATAGATAGATGGATAGATAGATAGATAGATAGATAGATAGATAGATAGATAGATAGATAGATAGATAGATAGAGTGAGGGCGATTAGATAGATAGAGTGAGGGCGATAGATAGATAGAGTTAGGGTGATAGAGTGAGGGTGATAGATAGAGCAAAGGCGATAGATAGATAGATAGATAGATAGATAGATAGATAGATAGATAGATAGATAGATAGATAGATAGAGTGAGGGCGATTAGATAGATAGAGTGAGGGCGATTAGATAGATAGAGTGAGGGCGATAGGGCGATAGATAGAGTGAGGGCGATAGATAGAGTGAAGGTGTTAGATAGATAGATAGATAGGTAGATAGATAGATAGACAGATAGATAGATAGATAGATAGATAGAGAGATAGATAGATAGAGTGAGGGCGATAGATAGATAGTGAGGGCAATAGATAGATGAGTGAGGGCAATAGATAGATGAGTGAGGGCGATAGAGTGAGGGCGATAGAGTGAGGGCGATAGCTAGATTGATAGATAGATAGATAGATAGATAGATAGATAGATAGATAGATAGATAGATAGATAGATAGATAGATAGATAGATAGATAGATAGAGTGAGCGATTAGATAGATAGAGAGAGGCCGATGGATAGATAGAGTGAGGGCGATAGATAGACAGATAGAGTGAGGGCGATAGATAGATAGAGTTAGGGCAATAGATAGAGTGAGGGCAATAGATAGATAGAGTTAGGGCGATAGATAGAGTGAGGGCGATAGATAGAGTGAGGGCGATAGATAGAGTGAGGGCAATAGATAGATAGATAGATAGATAGATAGATAGATAGATAGATAGATAGATAGATAGATAGATAGATAGATAGAGTGAGGGCGATTAGATAGATAGAGTGAGGGCGATAGATAGATAGATAGATAGATAGATAGATAGATAGATAGATAGATAGATGGATAGATAGATAGATAGATAGATAGATAGATAGATAGATAGATAGAGTGAGTGAGGCGATTAGATAGATAGAGTGAGAGCGATAGATAGAGTGAGGGCGATAGATAGTGAGGGCAATAGATAGATAGAGTGAGGGTGATAGATAGATAGTAAGGGCAATAGATAGATAGAGTGAGGGTGATAGATAGATAGTGAGGGCAATAGATAGATAGATAGAGTGAGGGCGATAGCAAGATAGAGTGAGGGCGATAGATAGATAGATAGATAGATAGATAGATAGATAGATAGATAGATAGATAGATAGAGTGAGGGCGATAGATAGATAGATGGAGTGAGGGCGATAGATAGATAGAGTGAGGGTGATAAATAGAGTGAGGGCGATAGATAGAGTGAGGGCGATAGATAGAGTGAGGGCGATAGATAGAGTGAGGGCGATAGATAGATAGATAGATAGATAGATAGATAGATAGATAGATAGATAGATAAATAGATAGATAGATAGAGTGAGGGTGATTAGATAGATAGAGTGAGGGCGATAGATAGATAGAGTGAGGGCGATAGATAGATAGATAGATAGATAGATAGATAGATAGATAGATAGATAGAGTGAGGGCGATTAGATAGATAGAGTGAGGGCGATAGATAGAGTGAGGGCGATAGATAGTGAGGGCAATAGATAGATAGAGTGAGGGTGATAGATAGATAGTAAGGGCAATAGATAGATAGAGTGAGGGCGATAGCAAGATAGAGTGAGGGCGATAGATAGATAGAGTTAGGGCGATAGATAGAGTGAGGGCGATAGATAGATAGATAGAGTGAGGGCGATAGATAGATAGATAGAGTGAGGGCGATAGATAGATAGAGTGAGGGAGATAGATAGATAGATAGATAGATAGATAGATAGATAGATAGATAGATAGATAGATAGAGTGAGGGCGATTAGATAGATAGAGTGAGGGCGATAGATAGAGTGAGGGCGATAGAGTGAGGGCAATAGATAGATAGACTGAGGGCAATAGATAGATAGAGTGAGGGCGATAGGTTGAGTGAGGGCGATAGGTTGAGTGAGGGCGATAGGTTGAGTGAGGGCGATAGATAGATAGAGCGAAGGAGGGAGATAGATAGTGAGGGCAATAGATAGATAGATAGAGTGAGGGCGATAGATAGAGTGAGGGCGATAGATAGAGTGAGGGCGATAGATAGAGTGAGGGCGATAGATAGATAGATAGATAGATAGATAGATAGATAGATAGTGAGGGCGATTAGATAGAGTGAGGGCAATAGATAGATAGATAGATAGATAGATAGATAGATAGATAGATAGATAGATAGAGTGAGTGAGGGCAATTAGATAGATAGAGTGAGGGCGATAGATAGATAGATAGAGTTAGGGTGATAGAGTGAGGGTGATAGATAGAGCGAAGGCGATAGATAGATAGATAGATAGATAGAGTGAGTGAGGGCGATTAGATAGATAGAGTGAGGGCGATAGATAGAGTGAGGGCGATAGATAGAGTGAGGGCGATAGATAGAGTGAAGGTGTTAGATAGATAGATAGATAGATAGATAGATAGAGAGATAGAGAGATAGAGAGAGTGAGGGCGATAGATAGATAGTGAGGGCAATAGATAGAGGAGTGAGGGCAATAGATAAGATGAGTGAGGGCGATAGAGTGAGGGCGATAGAGTGAGGGCGATAGCTAGATAGATAGATAGATAGAGTGAGGGCGATTAGATAGATAGAGAGAGGCCGATGGATAGATAGAGTGAGGGCGATAGATAGACAGATAGAGTGAGGGCGATAGATAGATAGAGTTAGGGCGATAGATAGAGTGAGGGCAATAGATAGATAGAGTTAGGGCGATAGATAGAGTGAGGGCGATAGATAGAGTAAAGGTGTTAGATAGATAGATAGATAGATAGAGTGAGGGTGATTAGATAGATAGAGTGAGGGCGATAGATAGATAGATAGATAGATAGATAGATAGATAGATAGATAGATAGATAGATAGATAGATAGATAGATAGATAGATAGAGTGAGGGCGATTAGATAGATAGATAGAGTGAGGGCGATTGGATAGATAGACAGAGTGAGGGCGATAGATAGATAGATAGAGTGAGGGCGATAGATAGATAGATAGAGTGAGGGCGACAGATAGATAGAGTGAGGCTAATAGGTAGATAGAGTGAGGGCGATAGATAGATAGCGTGAGGGCAATAGATAGATAGATAGAGTGGGGGCGACAGATAGATAGATAGAGTGAGGG
>NC_141699.1:799679685-799682185 GCF_964263255.1 Lissotriton vulgaris
TGAGTGAGGGCAATTAGATAGAGTGAGGGCGATAGATAGATAGATAGAGTTAGGGTGATAGAGTGAGGGTGATAGATAGAGCGAAGGCGATAGATAGATAGATAGATAGATAGATAGATAGATAGATAGATAGATAGATAGATAGAGTGAGTGAGGGCGATTAGATAGATAGAGTGAGGGCGATAGATAGAGTGAGGGCGATAGATAGTGAGGGCAATAGATAGATAGAGTGAGGGTGATAGATAGATAGTAAGGGCAATAGATAGATAGAGTGAGGGTGATAGATAGATAGTGAGGGCAATAGATAGATGAGTGAGGGCAATAGATAGATGAGTGAGGGCGATAGAGTGAGGGCGATAGCTAGATAGATAGATAGATAGATAGATAGATAGATAGATAGATAGATAGATAGAGTGAGTGAGGGCGATTAGATAGATAGAGAGAGGCCGATGGATAGATAGAGTGAGGGCGATAGATAGACAGATAGAGTGAGGGCGATAGATAGAGTGAGGGCAATAGATAGATAGAGTTAGGGCGATAGATAGAGTGAGGGCGATAGATAGAGTAAAGGTGTTAGATAGATAGATAGATAGCTAGATAGATAGATAGATAGAGTGAGGGCGATTAGATAGATAGAGAGAGGCCGATGGATAGATAGAGTGAGGGCGATAGATAGATAGATAGAGTTAGGGCGATAGATAGAGTGAGGGCAATAGATAGATAGAGTTAGGGAGATAGATAGAGTGAGGGCGATAGATAGAGTAAAGGTGTTAGATAGATAGATAGATAGATAGATAGATAGATAGATAGATAGATAGATAGATAGATAGATAGATAGATAGATAGATAGATAGATAGAGAGTGAGGGTGATTAGATAGATAGAGTGAGGGCGATAGATAGATAGATAGATAGATAGATAGATAGATAGATAGATAGATAGATAGATAGATAGATAGATAGATAGATAGATAGATAGATAGATAGATAGATAGATAGACAGAGTGAGGGCGATTAGATAGATAGATAGAGTGAGGGCGATTAGATAGATAGACAGAGTGAGGGCGATAGATAGATAGATAGAGTGAGGGCGATAGATAGATAGATAGAGTGAGGGGAATAGATAGATAGAGTGAGGCTAATAGGTAGATAGAGTGAGGGCGATAGATAGATAGCGTGAGGGCAATAGATAGATAGATAGAGTGGGGGCGACAGATAGATAGATAGAGTGAGGGCGATAGATAGAGTGAGGGCGATAGATAGAGTGAGGGCGATAGATAGATAGATAGAGTGAGGGCGATAGATAGAGTGAGGGCAAAACATAGATTGATAGATAGATAGATAGATAGATAGATAGATAGATAGATAGATAGATAGATAGATAGAGTGAGTGAGGGCGATAGATAGAGTGAGGGCGATAGATAGAGTGAGGGCGATAGATAGACAGATAGATAGATAGATAGATAGATAGATAGATAGATAGATAGATAGAGTGAGGGCGATTAGATAGAGTGAGGGCAATAGATAGATAGATAGATAGATAGATGGATAGATAGATAGATAGATAGATAGATAGATAGATAGATAGATAGATAGATAGATAGATAGATAGATAGATAGATAGAGTGAGGGCGATTAGATAGATAGAGTGAGGGCGATAGATAGATAGAGTTAGGGTGATAGAGTGAGGGTGATAGATAGAGCAAAGGCGATAGATAGATAGATAGATAGATAGATAGATAGATAGATAGATAGATAGATAGATAGATAGATAGATAGATAGATAGAGTGAGGGCGATTAGATAGATAGAGTGAGGGCGATTAGATAGATAGAGTGAGGGCGATAGGGCGATAGATAGAGTGAGGGCGATAGATAGAGTGAAGGTGTTAGATAGATAGATAGATAGGTAGATAGATAGATAGACAGATAGATAGATAGATAGATAGATAGAGAGATAGATAGATAGAGTGAGGGCGATAGATAGATAGTGAGGGCAATAGATAGATGAGTGAGGGCAATAGATAGATGAGTGAGGGCGATAGAGTGAGGGCGATAGAGTGAGGGCGATAGCTAGATTGATAGATAGATAGATAGATAGATAGATAGATAGATAGATAGATAGATAGATAGATAGATAGATAGATAGATAGATAGAGTGAGGGCGATTAGATAGATAGAGAGAGGCCGATGGATAGATAGAGTGAGGGCGATAGATAGACAGATAGAGTGAGGGCGATAGATAGATAGAGTTAGGGCAATAGATAGAGTGAGGGCAATAGATAGATAGAGTTAGGGCGATAGATAGAGTGAGGGCGATAGATAGAGTGAGGGCGATAGATAGAGTGAGGGCGATAGATAGACAGATAGAGTGAGGGCGATAGATAGACAGATAGAGTGAGGGCGATAGATAGACAGATAGAGTGAGGGTGATAGATCGATAGACAGATCGAGTGAGGGGGATAGATAGATAGAGTGAGGGCGATAGATAGATAGATAGATAG
>NC_141699.1:799687185-799692185 GCF_964263255.1 Lissotriton vulgaris
AGATAGATAGATAGATAGATAGATAGATAGATAGATAGATAGATAGATAGATAGATAGATAGACAGAGTGAGGGCGATTAGATAGATAGATAGAGTGAGGGCGATTAGATAGATAGACAGAGTGAGGGCGATAGATAGATAGATAGAGTGAGGGCGATAGATAGATAGATAGAGTGAGGGGAATAGATAGATAGAGTGAGGCTAATAGGTAGATAGAGTGAGGGCGATAGATAGATAGCGTGAGGGCAATAGATAGATAGATAGAGTGGGGGCGACAGATAGATAGATAGAGTGAGGGCGATAGATAGAGTGAGGGCGATAGATAGAGTGAGGGCGATAGATAGATAGATAGAGTGAGGGCGATAGATAGAGTGAGGGCAAAACATAGATTGATAGATAGATAGATAGATAGATAGATAGATAGATAGATAGATAGATAGATAGATAGATAGATAGAGTGAGGGCGATAGATAGAGTGAGGGCGATAGATAGAGTGAGGGCGATAGATAGACAGATAGATAGATAGATAGATAGATAGATAGATAGATAGATAGAGTGAGGGCGATTAGATAGAGTGAGGGCAATAGATAGATAGATAGATAGATAGATGGATAGATAGATAGATAGATAGATAGATAGATAGATAGATAGATAGATAGATAGATAGATAGATAGATAGATAGAGTGAGGGCGATTAGATAGATAGAGTGAGGGCGATAGATAGATAGAGTTAGGGTGATAGAGTGAGGGTGATAGATAGAGCAAAGGCGATAGATAGATAGATAGATAGATAGATAGATAGATAGATAGATAGATAGATAGATAGATAGATAGATAGATAGATAGATAGAGTGAGGGCGATTAGATAGATAGAGTGAGGGCGATTAGATAGATAGAGTGAGGGCGATAGGGCGATAGATAGAGTGAGGGCGATAGATAGAGTGAAGGTGTTAGATAGATAGATAGATAGGTAGATAGATAGATAGACAGATAGATAGATAGATAGATAGATAGAGAGATAGATAGATAGAGTGAGGGCGATAGATAGATAGTGAGGGCAATAGATAGATGAGTGAGGGCAATAGATAGATGAGTGAGGGCGATAGAGTGAGGGCGATAGAGTGAGGGCGATAGCTAGATTGATAGATAGATAGATAGATAGATAGATAGATAGATAGATAGATAGATAGATAGATAGATAGATAGAGTGAGGGCGATTAGATAGATAGAGAGAGGCCGATGGATAGATAGAGTGAGGGCGATAGATAGACAGATAGAGTGAGGGCGATAGATATAGATAGATAGAGTTAGGGCAATAGATAGAGTGAGGGCAATAGATAGATAGAGTTAGGGCGATAGATAGAGTGAGGGCGATAGATAGAGTGAGGGCGATAGATAGAGTGAGGGCGATAGATAGACAGATAGAGTGAGGGCGATAGATAGACAGATAGAGTGAGGGCGATAGATAGACAGATAGAGTGAGGGTGATAGATCGATAGACAGATCGAGTGAGGGGGATAGATAGATAGAGTGAGGGCGATAGATAGATAGATAGATAGATAGATAGATAGATAGATAGATAGATAGATAGATAGAGTGAGGGCGATTAGATAGATAGACAGAGTGAGGGCGATAGATAGATAGATAGAGTGAGGGCGATAGATAGAGTGAGGGCGATAGATAGAGTGAAGGCGATAGATAGATAGATAGATAGATAGATAGATAGATAGATAGATAGATAGATAGATTGAGGGCGATTAGATAGATAGATAGAGTGAGGGCGATTAGATAGATAGACAGAGTGAGGGCGATAGATAGATAGATAGAGTGAGGGCGATAGATAGATAGATAGAGTGAGGGCGACAGATAGATAGAGTGAGGCTAATAGGTAGATAGAGTGAGGGCGATAGATAGATAGCGTGAGGGCAATAGATAGATAGATAGAGTGGGGGCGACAGATAGATAGATAGAGTGAGGGCGATAGATAGAGTGAGGGCGATAGATAGAGTGAGGGCGATAGATAGATAGATAGAGTGAGGGCGATAGATAGAGTGAGGGCAAAACATAGATTGATAGATAGATAGATAGATAGATAGATAGATAGATAGATAGATAGATAGATAGATAGATAGAGTGAGGGCGATAGATAGAGTGAGGGCGATAGATAGACAGATAGATAGATAGATAGATAGATAGATAGATAGATAGATAGATAGATAGATAGATAGAGTGATAGAGTGAGGGCGATTAGATAGAGTGAGGGCAATAGATAGATAGATAGATAGATAGATAGATAGATAGATAGATAGATAGATAGATAGATAGATAGATAGATAGATAGATAGATAGATAGATTGAGGGCGATTAGATAGATAGAGTGAGGGCGATAGATAGATAGAGTTAGGGTGATAGAGTGAGGGTGATAGATAGAGCGAAGGCGATAGATAGATAGATAGATAGATAGATAGATAGATAGATAGATAGATAGATAGAGTGAGGGCGATTAGATAGAGAGAGTGAGGGCGATAGGGCGATAGATAGAGTGAGGGCGATAGATAGAGTGAGGGCGATAGATAGAGTGAAGGTGTTAGATAGATAGATAGATAGATAGGTAGATAGATAGATAGATAGATAGATAGATAGATAGATAGATAGATAGATAGATAGATAGATAGATAGATAGAGAGATAGATAGAGAGATAGATAGATAGAGTGAGGGCGATAGATAGATAGTGAGGGCAATAGATAGATGAGTGAGGGCAATAGATAGATGAGTGAGGGCGATAGAGTGAGGGCAATAGCTAGATTGATAGATAGATAGATAGATAGATAGATAGATAGATAGATAGAGTGAGGGCGATTAGATAGAGTGAGGGCGATAGATAGATAGACAGATAGATAGATAGATAGATAGATAGATAGATAGATAGATAGATAGATAGATAGATAGATAGATAGATAGATAGATAGATAGATAGAGTGAGGGCGATTAGATAGATAGAGTGAGGGCGATAGATAGAGTGAGGGCGATAGATAGTGAGGGCAATAGATAGATAGAGTGAGGGTGATAGATAGATAGTAAGGGCAATAGATAGATAGAGTGAGGGTGATAGATAGAGTGAGGGCGATAGATAGAGTGAAGGCGATAGATAGATAGATAGATAGATAGATAGATAGATAGATAGATAGATAGATAGATAGATTGAGGGCGATTAGATAGATAGATAGAGTGAGGGCGATTAGATAGATAGACAGAGTGAGGGCGATAGATAGATAGATAGAGTGAGGGCGATAGATAGATAGATAGAGTGAGGGCGACAGATAGATAGAGTGAGGCTAATAGGTAGATAGAGTGAGGGCGATAGATAGATAGCGTGAGGGCAATAGATAGATAGATAGAGTGGGGGCGACAGATAGATAGATAGAGTGAGGGCGATAGATAGAGTGAGGGCGATAGATAGAGTGAGGGCGATAGATAGATAGATAGAGTGAGGGCGATAGATAGAGTGAGGGCAAAACATAGATTGATAGATAGATAGATAGATAGATAGATAGATAGATAGATAGATAGATAGATAGAGTGAGGGCGATAGATAGAGTGAGGGCGATAGATAGACAGATAGATAGATAGATAGATAGATAGATAGATAGATAGATAGATAGATAGATAGATAGATAGATAGATAGATAGATAGATAGATAGATAGAGTGAGGGCGATTAGATAGAGTGAGGGCAATAGATAGATAGATAGATAGATAGATAGATAGATAGATAGATAGATAGATAGATAGATAGATAGATAGATAGATAGATAGATAGATAGATAGATTGAGGGCGATTAGATAGATAGAGTGAGGGCGATAGATAGATAGAGTTAGGGTGATAGAGTGAGGGTGATAGATAGAGCGAAGGCGATAGATAGATAGATAGATAGATAGATAGATAGATAGATAGATAGATAGATAGATAGAGTGAGGGCGATTAGATAGAGAGAGTGAGGGCGATAGGGCGATAGATAGAGTGAGGGCGATAGATAGAGTGAGGGCGATAGATAGAGTGAAGGTGTTAGATAGATAGATAGATAGATAGGTAGATAGATAGATAGATAGATAGATAGATAGATAGATAGATAGATAGATAGATAGATAGATAGATAGATAGATAGATAGAGAGATAGATAGAGAGATAGATAGATAGAGTGAGGGCGATAGATAGATAGTGAGGGCAATAGATAGATGAGTGAGGGCAATAGATAGATGAGTGAGGGCGATAGAGTGAGGGCAATAGCTAGATTGATAGATAGATAGATAGATAGATAGATAGATAGATAGAGTGAGGGCGATTAGATAGAGTGAGGGCGATAGATAGATAGACAGATAGATAGATAGATAGATAGATAGATAGATAGATAGATAGATAGATAGATAGATAGATAGATAGATAGATAGATAGATAGATAGATAGATAGAGTGAGGGCGATTAGATAGAGTAGATAGATAGAGGGCGATAGATAGAGTGAGGGCGATAGATAGTGAGGGCAATAGATAGATAGAGTGAGGGTGATAGATAGATAGTAAGGGCAATAGATAGATAGAGTGAGGGTGATAGATAGATAGTGAGGGCAATAGATAGATAGATAGAGTGAGGGCGATAGCAAGATAGAGTGAGGGCGATAGATAGATAGATAGATAGATAGATAGATAGATAGAGTGAGGGCGATAGATAGATAGATAGAGTGAGGACGATAGATAGATAGATAGAGTGAGGGTGATAAATAGAGTGAGGGCGATAGATAGAGTGAGGGCGATAGATAGAGTGAGGGCGATAGATAGAGTGAGGGCGATAGATAGAGTGAGGGCGATAGATAGAGTGAGGGCGATAGATAGATAGATAGATAGATAGATAGATAGATAGATAGATAGATAGATAGAGTGAGGGTGATAAATAGAGTGAGGGCGATAGATAGAGTGAGGGCGATAGATAGAGTGAGGGCGATAGA